>NC_132952.1:0-19000 GCF_034638445.1 Ciconia boyciana
GAGTAGTACGGACATGCTGCTATGTTCCCAGTACAGCCCCAGCCCATCTTGACAAAGAGTCGAGGGTGGTTAGAATAATTGGTTTGT
Organism: Ciconia boyciana; assembly: GCF_034638445.1. NCBI lineage: Eukaryota > Metazoa > Chordata > Aves > Ciconiiformes > Ciconiidae > Ciconia > Ciconia boyciana. Next base: position 88 of record NC_132952.1, read on the forward strand.
GTTAAGGGTGCCAGATCATTGTGAGGGACCATGCACCATGAAGAAGGGCAGCAAGTTACATAAGCAAGGTGGGATTGCGCATGTCCAGAAGAAGGCGTCAACTAAAGGACACACCTGTACGACCACCAAGGACCACCAGAGACCCCCACGGAAGCCCCTCGGAGCTCAAGGATGCATGCGTAATGACCATGCAAATATGATAATTAGTTCCAGGAAATAGAATGAATATGCATTATCATTCCAGGAAATTTGATGCATATGTATGTAACTGGACAATATAAGTTTTGGCTGATGTAACCTGCGGTATGCACGCTAGGTGGAACGATCCCCCGTGCATCCGGCGCCGTAATAAAGAATGCCTGCTTCTTAATACTACATTGGTGTTAAGGACTTTGATTCCCGATTTCGGTGACAATTTTGGCGACCCAGATGGGACCCTGCTTCTGAATTTCGACGGATCCAAGGGATCGCAGGATCTCCAGCTGGCACCGAGGGATTCTTGGGGAGAACCTCTGATCCCCGGACCAAATAATTCTGAGCAAGATCCCCTGGAACAAGGTAATAAGGCATTCTTCTAACGGGTAACAGAACTTTAGGTTGGACGTGGGTTAGAGTCCCACTCTGGGCAGTATGTGGGGTTAGAGTCCTACTTTAGGTAGGACGTGGGTTAGTGTCCCACCAAAGTCTGCTCGTAAGGTGCAGAGAAAGCTACGCAGGCTTGGGCTAAGAGGTACCTCGGTTGGTAAGTCTCTGCTAGGCGAAAGCCTGTGGACCGGGGCCCAAGGGGGAGTCTTCGACGGGGGGTTGAAGTCTCCAAGGTTGGGATTTCTGGCAGGGGGCTGGAATCCCAGAGGGAGCTCCAACAAGGGTTGGGGTCCCTCTGACTAGTGCTTGTGATAGTGCACAATCACAACCACTAGTCTTTTGGGAGATGGGTACATTTCCGAGCAAGAAACCCATCCCACAAAGAACACCTTTGGGATGTATTTTAAAACACTGGAAAGATCTGGGGGGTGATCCTTTGACTTGGAAACAATTAATTGAATATTGCAGTCATTGGTGGCCAATGTATACTTTGGAAGGTGGGGAGAAATGGGCAAAGAATAGTACATTGCAATATAATACCATCTTACAATTAATGTTATTTTGCAAAAGGGAAGGTAAATGAGATTAAATAGCTTATGAGGTATTTATTTTTGCTTTGAGAAATCATCTGGAGTGGCAAAAACAGTGTGGGATTATCCAGTAAGATTTTACGGTATTGACTATGGAAAAAACCAGGGAAGGAATAAGAGTTTAAGATGATGTTGCTCTGCCTGTAACATTGGAAAAGGGAATGTCCCAAAGTGAGAGAATTGGATCTTTCGCTACAGGCAATTAAGTTGATGACTCTGAATGATGAGGACTGAAGGAGACCAGGGGAGTCAAACCCAGCTGAACACCTGGTTACATTAAAGCTGAGGAATGATGAAGTAGAATTTTTAGTTGATACAGGGGTAACATATTCGGTATTAAATATATGCAAAGGGGGGTTTAGTCATAAAACTATAAGTGTTGTTGAGGGAGCAGGGTGGAAGAAAATCGGCTGTTTTTACAACCTTTGAAATTCAAATTGGGAAAGCAATGGATAACTCATCAATTTTTGTATATGCCAGAATGTCCATCATCTTTGTTAGGAAGAGATATATTGAGTAAATTGAATGCACAAAATAATTTTTAAAAATGGGGAGACTCACCTGTTAATACCTGAATCAAAAGCTGTGGAAGCAAGAATTTTTATGTTACAGAACACACCAAATCCGAAGGAAGAAATTCCTGCAGAAGGAGAGGATGCAGTAACACCGTTGGTATGGGCAAGTGGAATCCCAGGTCGGTCTAAATTGGCGGAACCAGTAAAGGTTGTTCTAAAATCTGGAACTAAACCGGTAAGACAAAACAGTATCCTATCAAGTGGGAAGCTAGATAGGGGTTGGAAGAATTAATAACAAAATGTTTGAATTATGCATTATTGATAGAGTGTGAATCAGAATATAATACCCCGATATTGCCAGTGAAAAAGCAGAATGGCAAGGAATATAGGTTAGTTCAAGATTTAAGAGCCATAAATCAGATTGTTTAAGACGTTCACCCAGTAGTAGCTAACCCATATACCTTGCTGACATCCTTAAAAGAAAAACAGAAGTGCTTTACTGTACTTGATCTCAAGGATGCTTTCTTCTGCATACCTCTAGACAAAGACAGCCAGGCAATGTTTGCCTTTGAATGGGAAAGCCCCACCACTGGATGCAAGACACAACTCACCTGGACGGTGCTACCTCAAGGGTTCAAAAATAGTCCTACAATATTTGGTAATCAATTGGCAAAGGAATTGGAAGTATGGAAAAAGAAAATTCAGAAGGAATAATATTGCAGTATGTAGATGACATCTTGATAGCAGCAGAGACTCGGGAAGACTGTTTACAAGTGACCATCAGCTTGTTGAATTTTGGGGACAAGCAGGATACCGAGTATCAAAAGCAAGGCCCAGACTGGGAAAGAGACTGTGATATATTTAGGCTTTGAAATTTCGCAAGGACAAAGAAGATTGGGAGCAGGCAGAAAGGAAGCAATTTGTCAAGTTCCAGAACCCAGAACGATACGGGAATTGCGGACATTTTTGGGTATGGTCGGGTGGTGTCGATTGTGGATCCTCAATTATGCAGCTTTGAAAGGATCCCAGGAGAATTACCTGTTGTGGACACCTGAGTGTTGGACAGCTTTTAAAAATCTGAAGGCGGCTTTGATGTCTGCACCTGTGTTAGGACTGTCAGATTTAGCAAAGCCTTTTGAATTGTTTGTACATGAGCGATAACATCTTGCTTTGGGTGTGTTGACTCAAAAATTAGGAACTTGGAAACGGGCCATTGGGTATTTTTCTAAGCAATTGGATAATGTCAGCAAGGGATGGCCTGGATGTTTGCGAGCTGTGGCAGCAACCGTACTCTTAATCCAAGAAGCAAGGAAATTAACCATGGGGCAGAAAATTACGGTTTATGTCCCACATATGGTAACTTCTGTCTCAGAGCAAAAAGGGGGGCAATGGCAGTCCCCAGGCTGCATGCTTAAATACCAGGTCACTCTCTTGGAACAGGATGCTGTGGAACTTAAAACCACGACAGCAGCGAACCCAGCAATGTTTTTGAGCTCGGAAATGGGTGAGTCTTTACACCATGATTGTTTGCAAACTATTGAACAGGTATATTCTAGCAGACAGGACCTGAAGGACGAACCGTTGCCTAATCCTGATTTGGAGCTGTTTATGGATGGAAGCAGCTTTGTCGAGATGGAAAACGGATGGCGGGGTATGCAGTGGTCACCACCACCCAAGTGATGAAAGCTGAAGCTCTCCCTGTGAATACATCAGCACAGAAAGCAGATTCACCCACATGGAGCTATCTGGAAGGAAAGAGGACTGTTGTCAGCTCAGGAAGAAATTCTTCAGCTCCTCCAGGACATCCAGCAGCCCAAGGAAGTAGTGGTAATGCATTGTAAAGCACATCAATTTGGACAAACCGTGGTAAATGTGGGCAACCGATTGGCTGATAAAACTGCTAGAGAGGCAGTGGAGCAAAGCATCCTTGCCCTGGTACCAGTAAAACAGGTAAAACTTCCAACCCCGAAACCAAATTATGGTAAATTGGATAGATTATTGGCAACAGTTGAGAGTAGTAGAAAATGAGGTGGGTAACATCCACCAGACAAGTCATAGTTACCCCACAAATAATGATAAAATAGTAGAGGAAAAAAGAGAGAAACACATGGGGAATTGAAGTGATGATTGTGGATTTACAGAAATCAAGACTGCTGTGTGCACATCCCAAATGTTACAGCTGCTTTGAATGAACAAATAGATGATATGAAGAGGGTGGCACAGCAGACTCAAGGTTTAAGGAGTGAAATGCAAACAAATTGGTTACGCCAAATTTTGGAACATTTTGGATTTCCTCTTAAAGGATGGATAACTGAGTTGTTACAGACACTAATCATTTTGATTACAGTTGTTTTGGTGATTTGTTTGGTTTATCAATGTTTAAAGAAAATGTTGACACAGAAATCAGCGATGAACAATTGTACACCAATGCCGGAGAGAGAAGCCACCTGCTTATGTTGAGTTATAAAGATTAAGAGTGGAAGTATTGAAAAGATGATTATTTCAAAACTTCCAAAGGGGGGAAATATAACCAGATGTAACCAAAGTGATTAGTTTGTTCTTTTGTAACTAAGCAACATAGAGATAGGAGCAGGTTAGACAATGCTTTAATATTGTGTTTGTACACCTCTGGCTATGGATATGCTACTATGCCCAAAGACAATTGGACGAGGAGTAGTACGGACATGCTGCTATGTTCCCAGTACAGCCCCAGCCCATCTTGACAAAGAGTCGAGGGTGGTTAGAATAATTGGTTTGTGTTAAGGGTGCCAGATCATTGTGAGGGACCATGCACCATGAAGAAGGGGAGCAAGTTACATAAGCAAGGTGGGATTGCGCATGTCCAGATAAGGGGTCAACTAAAGGACACACCTGTACGACCACCAAGGACCACCAGAGACCCCCACGGAAGCCCCTTGGAGCTCAAGGATGCATGCGTAATGACCATGCAAATATGATAATTAGTTCCAGGAAATAGAATGAATATGCATTATCATTCCAGGAAATTTGATGCATATGTATGTAACTGGACAATATAAGTTTTGGCTGATGTAACGTGCGGTATGCACGCTAGGTGGAACGATCCCCCGTGCATCCGGCGCCGTAATAAGGAATGCCTGCTTCTTAATACTACATTGGTGTTAAGGAGTTTGATTCCCGATTTCAGTGACAATAGTAGGAAAAAAAGAAAAGAAGAAACGGGAAATGTAGCTGGTGTAGAAAAGGGGACACCCTAGGCTGAGGTCTTACAGGATTCTGAGAAAATTTATGGTACAGTGAAATTATCTAAAAAGCACGCAATCAAATTATACCACAGGAAAATTATAAACGGTGAATGGCCGTTTATTACAGGAATGGATCCAGACAAATTAATGTATTGAAGTCATGGACTAGAGGATAGGTACCCATACCAAATGGATTACTGGTATGTATGGCATGCATGGTCTGGGGAAAGAAAACTCCCAGGACAAAAGGAAAGAAAAAAAAAGAGAGAAAGGTGGTAATTGTAGCAGAAGCTACTGGAAAAAGAAATTCCTGTGAGTAGTTCAACCCCACCTTATCTGTCTTCTTATCTGTCTTCTGACTCTCCTGTTAACCTTCCAGCTGCCAGGCTCTTCCCTCTGACTATGACTCATGGTCCTAATCCTGCTGCTGTGCACCCTGGGGCCCCGGCGGAGACTGCGCCAGTATTAACCTTTCATAGAACCAGCCGTGGAAACTTGGTGACTTAGCATTGTGGGGAAGTAAGATGCCCCGCCTAAGGGAAGACACCGAGAGGTGTGCCCAATTATTCTGGAATATATGTACAGAGTATAATCCGAATTGGAGTGACACTCAAATACTATTAAAGGAGCTCTTTCACGCTGACGACAGGGAGAGAATAACGAGGAAGGATGCTGAATTGGCTCCACAGGTGGGAGGAAACAGAAAGCCCTGGCCAGAAAATGGTCCAAACTGGGACTATAATGATGCAGGGATGGAGCCGTTTGTCAGTCCGGGCTCCGGAATTTGGTAGAATCCATTGGAGCATGTGGGGAACTAGGAGTGAACTGGACTAAAGTAGAAGAATGCAGGCAGAGACCTGAGGAGCATCCTGGTGATTTTTGGGGATGACTCCGACAAGCTTTGTTAAAATACAGAGGAATGACACCGCAGAATTTTAACAACGCGGTTGCGATCAGCATCTTTGTGGATCAGGCGGCCCCGATATATGGAATTACTTTAAAGAACACAAGCCCAGGTGGCAGGGGAAGAATTTGCAAAGGATTTTGAGTATTGCTGTGATTATATGAGCATTGTATATGATGGGCACGAGGAAAGGCAAAAAACTGAGCAGATTAAAGAAAGGGGGGGGGAAGCGAAAGAGCAGGAGGCCCATTTACTGGCCTCGGCTTTAGCAAGGAATTTGCATGTGAGGGGGAAAGGGGGGCCATGGAAGGAGACTGGATACTAGGTCTGAGCTAAGATTTGGCAGAAAAGAAAGGGGATCAGGAAGGAATGTTGGCAAGGAGTGTTATTATTGTGGGAATCTAGGGCATACCCACTGGGAATGCCCACTCTGGCCACAGCAGAGGGCAAAAGAAGGAAATTATCACTGGGAAGAATTGGCCAGGGAAGGCTCACAATCACAATGACTGGAAGGAAGAGACCCTGTGGATCTTGAAGGGGAAGCAGAAGGAGTGGGAATTTTTAATGTGTGGGTAACCCAATTGTATCAGCAGGGACAGATTATAGGTGAAGTTGGTGGCCATGAAGTTGAATTCTTGGTAGAAACAGGAGCCACAATATCCCTTTTGAATTTTACCCTGAGAGGGTCTCAGACCACACACAGAATTTTAATACATGGAGTCACAGCACAGAGAAAGCAGAATTTGAGTAAACCCCTATTAGTAACCATAGGAAACAAGAGTATAGGGGGGTGATTTGTATTGGCAGAGGACTCCCCAGTACGCCTGTTAGGGAGAGATCTCTTGCAGCCTTTAGATGTAGAATTACACTTGACACCTGAAGGAAGAGATTTAATAATCATGAGAATGACTGGAAGCCCAGATTGTAATTTAACGATTGTAATACCACAAGTATTGAAATCCGTACCAGCAAAGCTGTGGGATAAAACTAGCACAGATGTAGGATTACTAGTTTCAGCTCAAACCGTAAATGTAAAAACAAAGCGAGGAAACCCCTCTCTGGCTGTGAAACAATATTGGACTCCCCAAGAAGCTGAGAGGAGCATTCAAAAGTAAATAGACCGGTATTTAGCCCAAGGAATTTTGAAGGTGTGTGTGTCACCGTATAATACTCCTATACTCCCTGTAAAAAAGAATAGATTAGATGAAGATGGGGACCCTGAATACCATTTTGTGCAAGATCTATGGGTAGTTTATCAGCAGGCAGTGACTCCTCATCCAGCATTGGGCAAGATATTTTACTGGGATTGATCTAAGGCTGCCTTCGTTAGCATCCCTTCAGATGGGGACAGCCAACTTTTGTTTGCTTTTATGTGGAAAGGACAACAATTAATCTGGACACGTCTCTCACAAGGGTTTGTAGGGTCTCCTACAATTTTTTCAGAAATACTGAGAAATGACTTGAGAGGCATAAAATTACCGGGCAGATCAGCCCTTGTACAATATGTAGACCATTTGCTAATAGCACGTAAAGATGAGTGTGCCTGTATAAAAGACACTATTCATCTATGTACTGCCTTAGTGGAGAAGGGTCATCGTGCATCTCCATCCAAACTTCATCTGTGTCAGAAGGAAGTTAAATATCTAGGGTTTAGCCTAAGGGAAGGGCAGCAGGTAATAGACCCAGAAAGAATAGAAGCTAGAATGAAGCTTCCGCATCTGGTCACAAAGAAACAGTTGCGAGGGCTCCTTGGAGCTGTGGGATGTTGTTGACCATGGATTCCTGGGTTGGGAGAATTAACAGGATCACTGACAGAAACCATGAGAAATGAGGAGGTAGAACCTATTGCATGGGGTCTGGAAAGGGAGCAAGCTTTTAAAATTATAAAAGACGCTTTGGCATCAGCTCCCACCCTTGGACTCCCAGATTATACAAAACCCTTTAATTTGCATCTACATGAGCAAAAAGGGATAGCCAGTGGAGTAATAATGCAATAAACTGGGCCCGCATCACAGGCCAGTCGCCTATTAGGCAACTCGGCTTGATCCAGTGGCGGCAGGGGCACCAGCCTGTATGAAATCAGTAGCGGCAGCAGCGGCTACATTGGAGAAGAGTCGCCCACTTATCTCAGGACATCCAGTGACAGTTTATGTCCCACACAAAGCAGAAATACTAATGAAGCAATACGCGACTCAAGCATTGTCATAGGTATGAACTAATTCTCCTAATGGCAGATAATGATACTCTGTGAAGATGCAATACCCTGAATGCTGTGATGTTGTTACCATTGCCTGATGAAGGGGAGGAACATCATCGGTGCGAATGAGTAATGCTTACTTCTAGCAAACCACGTACAAATTTAACTGATGTTCCTTTGCAGAACCCAGATTTAGCTCTATCTGTAGATGGCTCATCCTACTACTTGCATGGACAACGACGGACTGGGTCCACCGTGGTCAGCCAAGGACAAGTGATGGAAGCTGCACCACTCCCAGCAAGGCTGAGTGCACAAGGAGTGGAACTGGTAGCCTTGACACGCACAGGACAGGGAAAGGCAGGCTTTTCCCCTTTCATCTAGGAAAGGGAAAATGTGTCAGTATTTATAAGGACTCTCGGTATGCCTTTGGGGTACGCCATGCAACGGGAATGTTATGGAAAGAACGAGGATTTTTCACATCATCAGGGAAAAGGGTATCCAATGGAGAGGAAATACGCAATTTGCTGGAATCGGTCCAACTACCCAAACAAATTCCTGTGTTACATTGCCCAGCCCATACCAAGCACTCTGCAGAAATTAGTGAAGGAAATGCTTTAGCTGATGTAGCTGATGCAACCTCTGAGGGAGTGTATGGTGCAATCTCAATGGAAAATCAGAATGAATGGCCAAATTTAAAGAGACCGCAAAGCCATGGATGAAAAGGACTCTACAGCAGAGGAAATGAAATAACGGGCAAAGTGGGAAGCAGAACAAGACGACAGTGGGATATGGACAATTGGAGGAAAACCGGTTTTGCCAAAGAAGTATTTAATTACCATGGCTAGGTGGTTTCATGATAAAGCTCATGGAGGAGCAGAGGCAGTGGCTAAACAGGTACAAAACATATGGGCAGCACAGGAGTTTATGCTGCCGCAAAAGGATAACCAGTAGCTGCCCAACCTGCCAGAAGTTTCCAAGTATCAAGCTGAGCTCAGAGTTAGGGGTTGACCATGGGCCTATTTCCTCTTCAGCAATTACAAATATATTATGCAGATATGCCATCCACCAGTGGATACAAACAGTTATTAGTTATAGTAGGTGAATTGTCAGGTTGGGTAGAAGCATTCCCCACGAGAAAAGCAGACACAGGAGGAGTAATTACAGCATTATGGAAGGAAATTATCCCCAGATATGGAGTTGCCGAATCACCTGAATCAGACGGGGGTGCCCACTTTACAGGAAATATAATCAGTCAACTATGTAAGTTGCTAGGTATAGAGAGGAACTTGCACACTGCCTATCACTCACAATCCTCGGGACAGGTGGAAAGAATGAACAGAATCTTTAGAGAATAGATAGCAAAAATATCCACAAACACAGGGTTAAAGTGCTGGACGCATTGCACTTAGCCCTATGGGATGTGCAAAATGCCCCGCAACAACCCATAGGACAACGCCAGCAGAAATTTCTCTTTGGGAGACATTTGGCCATACCAGGCACTTATATCCCAGCTAAAAGCAGTCCATTGGATGGAGATGAACGATTGACCCAGTATGTTATAAATATTAATATGCTATTTGTCAATGTAACTTGTGAAAGTAGTATGCCAATATTGACCACTGTCTCTCCGGCCACATGTTACATCCCATGATAACAGTATCATGCTTACCCTTATGGTGGTACTTGTAATCATCTTATATATACGAACATGGTGGTGAATTGTTCGTCCTGAAATAATTCACGACCTTTGTCTGAGATATTAAGGAGGAATGCTTGATCAAAAAAAAAAAAAGGGAGGACTGTTGTAGTAGTCACTTCAGCATTAGTAGCAAGGTTTGTGGAAGCCTTAGGCCACAAGCACTGAACTTTCACCCAGACCCACTGACCGTGCACTGAACTTTTACTTGGCTACATGAAGGAAGGCCCCTGAAACTGGTGCAAATCAAAAAGATAAGGTGGCTTCAGCCTTAGCAGAAGCTACAACCTTAGAGATGAGAGAAGAATCAGCCTACCTAGAGACAATGAAGGGACCCAATGAAGAATGGGAAGACCCCAGACCCTAATATTACTATTGGTCTGAACTGTCTCCTGAGGGGAGGGGAATTTAAATTGTAAGGGTATAATTGCCCAGGGATTTCTTTGTTCTGGGTCCCTCTCCAGAGGCACCCAGCTCGAGCTGTTCTCACCACTGTACCAATCCATAAATTCACCTGGCGTACGTCGTATCAGAGGCACTGCTTTGGGAAAATTAGGGTCGAGCCAGAGGGGAGAGAAAGCCCCTGAGAGTGAGTGTGTGTGTGTGTGTGTGTGAGTGAGGAGTTGAAAAGGGGGTCCCATCAGCTCAGTGGAGCTGCACACTGCGAAGGGACTCTGGTCCTAGCAGCTGAAGTCTCGGGTGGTGTGTGTGCGACTTCTTCAGTGGTGTGTGAATACTCGAGCAGCGGCTTCTCCTTTAACATACTGGCATTTTTACTTGACTCCTTGCTCATTGGGGTGGACTGCTCTTGAGCTCGGCAGTGGTGAGACTATGGACTACTGTGTCCCGTCCTGGGCTCCGCAGCACAGGAAAGACATGGACATACCAGAGCAAATGCAATGAAGGGCCATGAAGAGGAGGAAGGGAGCATCTGACATACAAGGAGAGCCTGATCATACTGGGTTGGTTTAGCATAGAGAAGAAAATGCTCTGGGGGATTCGTCAGTGTGTGTAAATACCTGAGGCTGTGTAGTGTCCATTCTTGGAGATATTCAGAACTGAAGTGGACAAGGTTGTGGGCAGCCTACCGTCCCTAACCCCAGTGGGCAGCTACACCCCACACAGCTGCTCGCTTACTCACCCATAGTGGGATGGGGATAGAATTGGAAGGGTAAAAGTGAGAAGACTTCTCTGTTGAGATAAAGAGTTTAAGAAGCGAAGCAAAAGCTGCACGCACAAACCAAGCAAACAAAGGAATTCATTCCCTACTTCCACACGGCAGGCAGATGTTTAGGCATTCCCAGGCAAGCAGGCCTTCATCATGCATAACGGTTACTTGGGAAAGACAAATGCCATAACTCCAAATATCCCCCTTTCCTCCTTCTCCCCCCCAGCTTTTATTGCTTCGCATGACATCATGCGGTATGGAATATCCCTTTGGCCGGTTGTGGTCAGCTGTAGAGCTGGTGGGTAACATGAGAAACAGAGAAGGCCTTGACACTGTGTAAGCACTGTTCAGCAACAGCTAAAACATCGGTGTGTTATCAACAGGGTTTTGGTCACAAAACATTGCAGCTGCCCATATAGGCTGCTATGAAGAAAATTAACTCCATCCCAACCAGTCCCAGTACACCTATGCTAGTTGACCCTGCTTCGAGTAAGAAGGTTAAACCTTTTCCAGAGGTCCATTACAGCCTCAACTCTTGCACCGTCCTGTGAGCAAAACTGTCTCCTCTTCTGCTCCCCTTTTCTTCTGCCCTTTCTGGGGAGCCTGAAAAGGACAGCATCAGGCCTGATGGCCAACCAGAGCTTTTAAGAGACAGCTTTGGGGGCTCAAAATGCTTTGGGAGTACTCTTGCATCCTGATTGGGGGCAAGACTTCTAGTCTTTCCTGCTTACCTCATGTGCTGCCAACATGCTGCCATGTATCTCCTGCAATCCTGTGGCAGTGGCCTTTGGGTGGCTGTGAGGGAGAAAGGGAGAGCCCCTACCAATCATTTCCTGATTTAATTTCCTCCCCTCCCCTGCACTCTGTCCTGGAACTCTGCCTCCAGCAACAAGCGGTGGCCAGCAGTAGGCCTCTCAGGCTCCAGGAAGCAGCCAGTCAGCCAGTCAAATGTGGACGCATGTGTCCTGATTTTGGCTGGGATAGAGTTAATTTTCTTCCTAGTAGCTGGTATAGTGCTGTGTTTTGGATTTAGTATGAGAAAAACGTTGATAACACACTGATGTTTTAGTTGTTGCTAAGTAGTGCTTATATGAGTCAAGGACTTTTCAGCTTCCCACGCTGTGCCAGGCGCAGAACAAAGTGGGAGAGGGCACAGCCAGGGCAGCTGACCCAGACTGGCCAAACGGCTATTCCATACCATATGACATCATGCTCAGTATAGAAACTGGGGGGAGTTGGCCAGGGATCAGCGCTTGTGTAGATTTGCACAAGTCTTGTGTAGACTTGCTGCTCAGGATGGGCTAGGCATCAGTCAGTGGGTAGTGAGCAATTGCATTGTGCAGCAATTGTTTTGTACATTCTTTTACATTATTATTATTATTGTTATTGTTATTATTATTATTTTCTGCTCCTCTGCTGTCCTATTAAACTGCCTTTATCTCAACCCCTGGATTTTACTCTTTTTCTGATTCTCTCCCCCATCCCACCAGGGGCGGGAGGGTGAGCGAGCAGCTCTGTGCTGCTTACTTGCTGACTGGGTTTCAACCACGACAGCATGTTATTCTCCATCCTTCCAAAGGCAGGCTCTGGGCTTGTGTACGTGGTTGTACAGCCTTGTCACATGTGCATGTACCTCTGTCTGCGGCTTTACAAAAGAACAACACACCATAAGATCTAACAGAAGACCACACACCATAAACACAACGGATGCCAAATATGCAGCAAACATAACCAAGCTGAATAGCTCTCCTGACTCCTCTGTGTGCTACTTTTTTACCCGCCCATATTACTTTTCTATCACTTACATATTCCTCTCTTGCTTTCCAGCTTTGAAACTTGTAGCCAATGAGGAAAGTGAGTTTTCCTCAAGGCTCCTCTAAAAAAGCTGGAAGTCATCAGTGTAGCAGCTGTGAAAGGCAAGATGCTAACTGCAATACCACTTGCTTAGAAGAATGAACACTGCCTGAGCCCATGAGCTTTTACCTCAGGGTCGATGTGACCTGAAGACCTAAGCCAGGTCTTCCCGGTTCAGAACAGCCCATATTAACGACAAAACGATAAAAGCTTTACCCTTCAGTAAAAGCAGGCATATAACCACGACCAGAACTGCAATCAAGCACAGTTCAGCATAAACCCCCCGCACCTGCACGGGACATGGGTTTAGAAGAATGAAGATTAACACACCACTGACCATAACGTCTGTACCACCTGCACGGGACAAGCATGTACTGATCCTGCACAGGACAAGTACGTTCCGATTATGCGAGCAATAGTCACTGATCAGCCACATATATAAACCCTGCTGTCCTCTGTATCGAGGTCCACCTATGCATTAGGCTAGTGCACAGCTATGTGCATAGCTAAAACAGAAAAGAATAAATTCCCTTGGTAATTCTATGCCAAGCATCCTTGCCTCCCTCCTCAGATGGCAAAGGACTGAATTTACCTAGCAAAGTCTGAGTTTCAGTTTTCCCCTTTGCCCTGCCACATAGCACCTGCAACGACGTGAATGTGCCTGTGAGTCTTTCACAGAGTCACAGGAAGGTTGAATTTGGAAGACACCTCAGGAGGTCATCTGGTCCAAGCCTCCTGCTCAAGCAGGGCCACCCAGAGCCAGTTGCTCAGGGACCATCTCCAGGCAGCCTGTGAACACCTCCAAGCATGGAGATGCAACAACGTGTCTAGGCAGCCTGTGAACACCTCCAAGCATGGAGATGCAACAACGTGTCTGGGCAACCTGTGCCTGTGCTTGGTCACCCTGGCAGTGAGAAAGTGCTTCCTGATGTTCACAAGGAGCCTCGTGTGTTTCAGTTTGTACACGCTGCCTCTTGACCTGTCACTGAGCACCACTGAGAAGGGCCTGGCCCGGTCTTCTTTGAACCCTTCTTCAGACGTCAAGATTGGAGGCAGCCTGGGCTGCAGTGATCATGCACTGGTGGATTTGCAGTCCTGAGGCATATGGGGTAGGTGAAAAATAAAGTCAGAACCCTGAATTTTAGGAAAGCAAACTTGCAGCTGTTCAAGGAGTTAGTCAATGGGACCCCCTGGGAAACTGCCCTCAGGGACAAGGGAGCAGAACAGAGCGGGCAGATCTTTAAGGAAGCTTTCCATAGAGCGCAAGAGCTCTTGACTCCCAGCTGTAAGAAATGAGGAAGGGAAGACAAGAGACCAGCATGGCTGAGTCAAGACCTGCTGGTCAAACTAAAGGGCAAGAAGGAAATGCACAGGCAGTGGAAGCAGGGAGAGGTATCCTGGGAAGAATATAGGGATGTTGCCCGGTTGTGTAGGGATGGGGTCAGGAAGGCCAAGGCACAGCTGGAGCTGAACTTGGCAAGGGATGTAAAGAATAATTAGAAGGGCTTCTATAGGTATGTCAGCCAGAAAAGGAAGGCCAAAGAAAGTGTACCCCCCTGATGAACTCGACTGGCAAACTGGTAACAACAGACAGGGAGAAGGCTGAGGTGCTCAGCAAATTTTTGCCTCAGTCTTCACTGGCAATCTCTCGTCCCACACCTCTCGTGTGGATGGACCTCAAGGCAGGGACTGGGGGAGCAAAGTCCCTCTCACTGTAAGAGAAGATCAGGTTTGAGACCATCTGAGGAACCGGAACAGACATAAGTCTATGGGACCTGATGAGATGCATCCCCGAGTCCTGAGGGAATTGGTTGATGTAGTTGCCAAGCCACTCTCCGTGATATTTGAAAAGTCATGGCAGTCCGGTGAAGTTCCCGGTGGCTGGAAAAAGGGAAGCATTGCGGCCATTTCTAAAAAGGGTAGAAAGGAGGACCCTGGGAACTACCGACCTGTCAGCCTCACCTCTGTGCCTGGAAAGATCATGGAACAGATCCTCCTGGAAGCTATATTCAGGCACGTGGAGGACAGGGAGGGGATTTGAGACAGCTAAGCATGGCTTCACCAAGCGCAAATCTTGCCTGACCAACTTAGTGGCCTTCTGTGATGGAGTGACTACCTCAGCGGACAAGGGAAGAGCTCCAGATGTCATCTATCTGGACTTCTGTAAAGCCTCTCCTGGGACCACCCCCGTTAACCAGGACTGCTGATAAATGATGGAGAGTGGCTTGGCAAGCTCCTCCACCAGCTCCCTCAGTACTCTCGGGTGGATCCCATCCGGCCCCATAGACTTGTGAGTGTCCAGGTGGCGCAGCAGGTCATTAACTGCTTCCTCCTGGATTATGGGGGGTTTCTTCTGCTCTCCGTCCCTGTCTTCCAGGTCAGGGGGCTGAATACCCTGGGGATAACTGGTCTGACTATTAAAGACTGAGGCAAAGGCGGCATGAAGTACCTCAGCCTTTTCCTCATCCTGGGTGGCAATGTGTGTCCCCCCACATCCAATAAAGGAGGGAGCTTCTCCTTGGCTCTCTTTTTGTTGTTAATGTGTTTGTAAAAACCTTTTTTTATTATCTCTTACAACAGTGGGCAGATTGAGTTCTAGCTGGGCTTTTGCCTTTTTAATTTCCTCTCTGCGTGACTTGACCAGATCCCTGTACCCTTCTTGAGTTGCCTGCCCCTTCTTCCAAAAGTGGTAAACTCTCCTTTATTTCTGGAGTCCCAGCAAAAGCTCCCTGTTCAGCCAGGCTGGTTGTCTTCCCCGCTGGTTTGTCTTACGGCACATGGGGACAGCCGGCTCCCGTGCCTTTAAGACTTCCTTCTTGAAGAATGCCCAGCCTTCCTGGACCCTTTTGCCCTTAACGACTGTCTCCCAAGGGACTCTCTCAACCAGTGTCCTGAACAGGTCAAAGCCTGCCCTCCAGAAGCCCATGGTAGTGGTTTTACTCATCCTGCTCTTTACTTCGCCACGAATCAAGAACTCTATCATATCATGGTAGCTAAGCCCAAGACGGCCACCAACCACCACATCTCCCACCAGTCCTTCTCTGTAAAACAGCAGGTCAAGCACGGCACCTCCCCTGGTAGGCTCACTTCCCAGCTGTGTCAGGAAGTTGTCTTCCACACATTCCAGGAACCTCCTAGACTGTTTCCTCTCTGCTGTGTTGTATTTCCAGCAGACATCTGGTAAGCTGAAGCTCCCCATGAGAACAAGGGCTAGTGATTGTGAGTCTCCTGCCAGCTGTTTATAGAATGCTTCATCTGCCTCTTCATCCTGGTTGGGTGGTCTATAACAGACACCCAGCAGGATATCTGCCTTGTTGGCTTTCCCTCTCATCCTTACCCATAAGCACTTGACCTTATCGTCATAATCGCCGAGTTCTACACAATCGAAACACTCCCTAACATACAGAGCCACCCCACCGCCTCTCCTTCCTTGCCTATCCCTTCTGAAGAGCTTATAGCCATCCATTGCAGCACTCCAGTCATGAGAGTCATCCCACCACGTTTCTGTGATGGCAACGAAGTCATGTGGGAAACCTGCGCAGAGCAAATCTACAGGCAGAGAGGAACTGGGGACAGATGAGCAGGGGCTGCTGTGGCCACATGTCACACCCTGTGCATGGTGTCATTGCCCATCTTCGTTAAGTGGACTGGAGCAGAGGAGGAGTTGGAGGCTTCCACGGAGGAACTTAGCACACCCTTTCCTGCCTTTCATGCGTGGCATAAATCGAGGCAATGATCCTTCCCCTCTACTTACAAAATCACAGAACGATTGAAGTCGGAAGGAACCTCCAGACATCATCTGCCCCAAGCCACTGGTGTTTCAGTTTGTGTCCATTGCCTCTTGTCCCGTCACTGGGCACCACTGAGAAGAACCTGGCTCCGTCTTCCTTGCACCGTCCCTTTAGGTATCTCTATATATTGATGAGATGCCACTGGAGCCTTCTCCTCTCCAGGGTAAACAGTGCCAACTCCCTCAGCTTTTCCTCATATGAGAGGTGCTCTAGACCCTTAATCATGTTTCTGGCCCTGCACGGGCCTCTCTCCAGTATGACCATGCCTCTCCTGTGTTGGGGAGCCAGGAAATGGACCCAGTACTCCAGGTGTGGCCTCACTAGTGCTAAGTAGAGAGGAAGCATCACCTGCCTCAACCTGCTGGCAATACTTTGTCTAATGCAGCCCAGGATACCTTTAGCCTTCTTTGCTGCAAGGGCACATTGCTGGCTCATGACCAACTTGGTGTCTACCAAAACCACTACATCTTCTTCTGCAAAGCTGCTTTCCAGCTGGGCGACACCAGCCTGTCCTGGTGCCCGAGATCCTTTCTCCCCAGGTGCAGGACTTTCATGTCCCTTGTTCAACTGCATGAGGTTCCTGGTAGCCCGTTTCTCCAGCCTGTTGAGGTCCCTCTGGATGGCAGCAAACCCTGTGGTGTCTCAGCCACTCCTTCCAGTTTTAGTGTCACCTGCAAAATTGCTGAGGGTCCACTGTCCCACCCTTCAGATCATTAATGAAGATGTCAAACAGGATTGGAGCCAGTATTGACCCCTGGGCTATGCTGCTAGTTCTGGCATCCAACTAGACTTCGTGCCACTGATCACCACAACCATTCAGACAGTTTTTGATCCACCTCGCTGTCTCTGCTGAGTCAGCCCAGACTTTATCAGATTCTCTATGAGGATCTTATGGGAGACAGTGTTGAAAGCCCTCCTGAAGTCAAAGTAGACAATAACTACTGCTCTCTCCTCATCTACAAAGCCAGTCATTTCCTTACAGAAGGTTATCATGTTGGTCAAGGATGACTAGCCCCTAGGTGAATCCTCTTGACATTCTTGTCCTTCATGTGCCTGGAAATGGTTGCCAGTACTGTTTGCTCCATCAAAGGTGAGGCTCAAGGTGAGGTTGAGCAGCCTGTTCCTAGCCTAGGCGAGAACAGAGAGCTGTTTTGTGATCATCCCAGGAAAGGTGATAGAATATTATAAACTCCTACATCTGTTCTGATGCTGGGAACCCCACGCTGCTTCAGCGTCAGGCAAGCCAGCACTCACGGCACATTGCCTGGTGCATCCCCACCCTGGTAATGTTTGCCACTATTGTAGTCTTCAGAGACTGTGCAGAAATCTCTTAGAAGGACAGTGGTATAGAGGGAAAGCATGTTGCTTCATTTGAAAAGAAAGCCAAAGCTATGCCAGTGACATCATTGCTGCTGCCAGGTGGTCGATGACTCAAGGCTCTTCTGTTGTGATTAGCTGGCTAAGTTCATGCATCTTGTGGGTTAAGGCTGGCAGGCAGCTAAGCACCATGCAGCTGCTCAACCACTAGCCCCTCAGCAGGATAGGGGTGAGAATCAGAAGGACAAAAGCGAGAAAACCCATGGGTTGAGAGAAAGACAGTTTAGTAGGTAAAGCAAAGCTGCATGCGCAAGCCAAGCAAAATAGGGAATTAATTTACTACTTCTCGTTGGCAGGCAGCTGTTCAGCCGTCTCCAGGAAAGCAGGGTTCATCACACGTAACAGTTCCCTGGGAGGAAAAACTCTGTAAATCTGAATGCCTCCCCTCTGCCTTCTTGTTTGCCCCAGCTTTTATTGCTGACCATGATGCCATATGGTATGGACTATCCCTTGGGTCACTTGAGGTCAGCTGTCCAGGCAGTGTCCTCTCCCAGCTTCTTGCCCACCTCCAGCCTACTTGCTGGTGTGGCAGTGTGAGAAACACAGAAGGGACCGACACTGTGCAAGCACTGTTCAGCAACACCTAATACATTGGTGTGTTATCAACACTGCTTTGGCCACAAATCCTAAACACAGCACCATAAAGGCTGATATAAAGAAAACTAACGCCATCCCAGCCATAACCGGTACAATTCTGCAATGATGTCACGGAATAACTGGGATGCAGTTGTGACCAGCGCAGGGCAGAAGCAGGTTATTGCTGCATCGGTAGGGGAGAGCAGAGAACAGCGGTATCAGGCTCTGCTGATGTGAACTCTGCCCAAATGGGGCAGTTACGGACTTTATACACCCTGAGGCTATACAACCCATTCTTCACCAAAGCTGTGTCACACAGGCAGGATGTGCTAAATAACAGCAGCAACGGAAATCCTTCTGATAAGCAGACTCTGGACACTCCATCCTTTTACAAAGAGTTCATCCGCTAATTAAATCATGCTGCCTGCAAGACCAT